>NC_056737.1:928160706-928203206 GCF_019279795.1 Protopterus annectens | reverse complement strand
TATTGAGTCATGAGGGTGAGATTCTCAATTATCTCCTTTTTCCATAAGTTTGAAAAGAACCATTGAATCTATGAACCTATGAATCTATGTTTAACAAAAATTACAAATTGAGTTGACAAGAAAAACAAAATACATGCTTATACATTTACATTTTAATCTGACAAAAAGATGAAATACAGTGGTGCAAAAATACAGTTAGGCATGCGGAAGTTTAAGATGCAAAAGTTAAAATGGTATTAACAGCAACATATTTGCATTACATATTCCATTTAAATTGGAACAGAGACTGAAAAAACTATGTGACATACAGGAGTAAAAAGTGTATGTTTTAGCCTTTATCAATAAACTACAAGCAGGGGAAGAAGCTATATTTCCTGCATTGGAGGTAGATAGGAATATACAAATAATACTGAAAGCAATTCTGGAAAAATCAAGATGCCTATCTATGTGTGCCTTTAAGCAGACAAACTTAAAATTTCTTGCCACCCTTGTCAAGCACTTAATACTTTTTTTTTTCCAAGGGGAATATATAATTATTGCTCAAGGAATGGGTAAGGCCAATCTAGCACTAAACAGGAAATTGGCTAAGCTTAAAATGGCCCACAAGGGCAGCTAGCCTAGTACTTTCCCATGAACTCATAAACCTTTAAATAAATAAATAATCAGCCATTGCTTTGTGTGACCTATGAAGGAGATTGGTGCCCTTGGCTAATTACTTTGCAGACTTTATGTTCCTGTGCTATCCCACAAATGATGGGACAGCATCAGAAAAGAGTAGAAAACCTATGAACCTATATAAAGAGAAGGCTGCAGTACAAATGACTAGTGGTGGCAGCAGCAGCATGAGGTAACTTTTTAATTACTTCTGACAGGCAACCAGATATCGTCTGAGAGGGCTGCTAGGCAACTTTGTGTTTTTGTAAAACTGAGTTTGAAATAGAACATGGTTATTGTTTTATTTTAACTATTTATTTCATTAGACAACTGATGTGCAAAAATGGTTTCTGGCAGGTAAGCAGATATTAGCTATGGGGGTTGGTGAACAACTATGTGTTGGTGTAAAATGGCATTTGCAATATGTCATGTTTCTCCTCACACATCTCCAGGTATGAACTGTGGGAGGTGACAAGCAACTGTGTGTTTATATAAAACAGTGTTTGAAATACATTGTGTAGACAACATTGCTTGGACATTATTTTATTTCAATTTTTAGGTTTTCTTTCCCTATAGTCAGACATCTGAAATGTGCAAAAATGAATCCTATAGGCCAAAATGACTGCATTTGTGTAAAGCAGTGCTTCAAACTCATTGTGTGGCTAACATTATTTTTCTATTTTTTCTTCTATTCTTTCTTCTTTTCTTCTTTTTACATTATAGTCAGACATGCGCACATATTATTCCTCAATGGCAACCAGACATGGACTGTGGGGGTTAGTGAGCAGTGTGCATTTTTATAAAATGGAGTTTGAAAGACATCATATGGCTATTTTGTTTGATATATATTTTATTTTATTAAGTCAGACATCTGAGATGTATACAATGTATTCCTGGAAGAAAACCAGATATGAGCTGTGGGAACTGGTGAGCAACTATATATTTGTACAAAAAAACAGAGTTTGAAATATGTAAGCATTGATTTCCATATTTATCTTATTACAGTAAGAAATGTGATTAGAGCATTTCTTTGAGGTGACTAGATATGTCTATGAGAGTCAGTGAGCAGCTGTGTGTTTCCATAAAAACAATGTTTGAAATTCACTGTATGACCAAAATTATTTTCTTTTATTTTGCTCTCAGACATGTTTGGGTAAAATGAAGTTTGAAATACATTTTAAAGCCATTATTTTATTTCATTTTTATTTTATTTTACAGACATGCAAGATGTGCACACATTATTCCTGACATTCAACTAAATAAGGGCTGAGAGATGGCAGGAAAACATGTATTTGTGAAAATGGAATTTGAAATACAGTATGACCATTATTTTATTTTTTATTACAATTAGATGAGATGCACATGGACAACTGAGTAGTTTTAATCACTGGATAGGAAGGCTTTCTAGAAATGAAAATGCTATCATTTGGTCATTATTCTGGCTTTAAAGGAATAAAGCAATTTCTGTGAAGCAAGTCTGATTATTTTACTATGTCTCACAAAAAGCCACATCAGGTGTATTAAAAAAATATACAGAGCTACCAAACGTAGAAGCAAATGTCAGCACACGAGAAAGCAACCAAGGCAGCTGCAACAGATTTTTAATGGTTAAGCACATTTGTCTTACACAAACAGTACAGATTTCTTCAGAGTAATGATTTTAGCAGTTCTATTAACAAGCTGACCTACTTCATTCAGCATTTAAAGGTACACAAACAAGAAAAATGTGTTGGATAGAAAATACATAAGAAGAAAAGTAATAAATACATTGACAGAGAATACTAACATATATAAAATCATTAAATTGAAAAATCAAGGTGCAAATGTGAAAGAATGTATTTAAAACTGTGCTCAAAAGTCACAACCTGGCAGTCTTCTCTTTCAATTAACACACAAGAGACACATTTTCAGCTGCCATAAAGGTTCCTTAATCTCTATTATCTCCAGCCAGTGACCCTTTCTTAGATTCAGGGTTATTCTTTCCAAACCAATAAAATTAAACTTTTTGAAACCAGTGCAGCCAATAGAATGTTTGTACAAATCATTCTTAACATATTTTCTTTTTATAAAGTTTGGAGATTTGTGAAGTTTTTACCATTCGTGTATTTTATATTTTCTTTTTATATCATATATGTGCTCAAGTATGCATTCCCATAATGTCCTCTGTTTTTCCCATGTAAAAGGCCTAACAAGAGTGGCATAAAGATGCATATACCACTCCCTTTGACCTACAAGTGTTGTATCAATTGAATGAACTATACCTCATCCTAATTTAAAGCTGTCACCCTGTGTAATCATTACTGGCCATTACCTATACTCATTTTTTGTTGCAAAGGGTAGCATCTATTTAAGAATGAAAATGTGTTGGAAAAAGTGGGTTTGTTGAAACCTGTGGAAGAAATTTTAACATTGCTTTTCATTAGCTTAACATCCAAAACCTCTAATCATTCTGCGTTAATTTTGTAGTGAAGCTTAAAACGGAGGTAGTATCATTAAAAAAATCTACAAATTCTTTTAAGTCAGTTTCAGTTCCAGACCAAAATAAGCACATGTCATCAAGGTATTGCCTATAAAAATTTCCAAAATTTGGAATATTTTGAAGGAAAAAGAAACTTGTTTTCCCAAAAGCTAAGAACAATATTTGCATAAGTTATGGTATACACCACCACTATATTGATGCCCATACATTGCAAATAATACTCTCCTTCAAATAAAATAAAATTATTGTAGAAGATTGTTTCCTTGAATGAAATAATTAATCTGAAATTCACAGTATCAATAAAATATAGTTGTGGAACCACTTCACTGAACCATTATAAGCCCGTAGTATAGGAAAAATTTGAAAACAAATCAATTACATCAATAGTAACAAATTTAAGATATCCTTAACATCCTTTAAAAGTTGCCAAAAATCTTTCAACAAATAAGGCAATGTATTCATAAATTCTTTCAGTTTAAAATCTTTGAAGATGGCTAGTGCCTGTATCTTAGTTGCACTGGCATCCATTATGGGAAGCATAGGCAGGTTATAAACTGATATCCATATATTAGGTATACCGAAAGTACCTGAAATGACTGTCTTTTTAACCGTGAAGAAATTAAACAAATCTTTATGAATGACATTAATTAAATTTAAATCCTCTAACATCGAGTCTATATTTGTATATGTAATATTCAATTAATTGAGAGATGCCTGAAAATAAGTTTCATTGATCAGCAAGATACAGCACACATCTTATTCACATATTTTCATATACCAATACCTCTTGTCCCTAGAAATTATAACTAGAATCATACCTCTCATCTTTCCCTGACTTTCAGGGACGTTCCTGATTTTGACTCAAAATTTAGCTCTGTACCTCTTAATCCCCTAAAACTGATGACTTTTGGAGAAAAGGTAGTGAATTACATTTAGTAAATAATTACAATAATTAGAGTTATAGACTTCTTTCACTTCAGAAAATGCATATTAATTAACATTCTTTTATTCTGTCAATGTTGCAAGTAAATATGTTAATATTTTAAAAGTGTCCCTAATTTTCGCTGATTATTTTAAGATTTGTTCCTGATTATGTTGAGATTTGTCCCTGATTGGTTGAGATTGATGCCAGTAACTCTTTTTCATCTTATGACAAATTAAACCAGAAATGTTCTCTTCTGTTAACTTTTTTCAGCTCATATTCACAAACATTTTCATACGTGGCTACTGGAGGATAAAATTAAGGGTTACACGTGCTTGCTATTCTTTTTTTAACCCATTCTTGTGTTGGTGCTACTGTTTATATTCTCAAACATTAATGATAGAGTAAACATTTTTAAATCTAACAAAGGGTCTGCTAAAGAACCAGATTGGGCAGGAAGAAAATTAAAACCATATTTGTACAAACTCAAATAAACATTAGTGATAACTAATTCACTGTAATTAAATATGTGAAAACCACTGTCACTATGAACAAGGTCAGACAGTTCAATATTGTCCATGAAGTTTTCAGTTACCTCTTGTTGTACTGGTGATTCTGCCCCCCCCCCCCAGCCTCTCTTTGAAGATGACTTCTTCTGGAAAGGACCCATTATGGCTCAATAGCTATTATTCACTCTTCTAGCAGTGCATTTTGATGGGTCAGAGCACTAGTATTTTTCTACTGGGCCTTTTCCATCTGTGCCATCATTTATTGTAAACCATTGTGATTTGTATTATAAACCAGTTTGATTCCACACTACAGCTGTTTTCCTCTGAAGTAAGTTACAGTTTGTTAACATCAGGGCTGTAATAATTTCTTGTCTTTTGGAAAAACAGGTACAGTGATGCACACAGGAATTATGAGCATGTGCCAAAATGACCTTCTTCAGCAGTGTGATATAATTGGCAACTTGTCACGGAGTAATAACTTTGTTCACACACTCTTCCTATCTGTTCTGTTGGTGAGTGACACCTGCATTCAGACAGCCATGTCTGAAAAGTTTTATGCTAAGCAAATGGGGCCAGAAGTTATAAATCACCAACAAGCAAGGCATCATTAACCCACAAGAATGAAAGGGCCACTGCAAGGTTCTTAGCATTTTAATCTCTGCCAGCACAACTTTCCATTGATAGATAGATAGATAGATAGATAGATAGATAGATAGATAGATAGATAGATATGGCTGTCTCACACATATTTATTGATAAACATCATTGTAAGAATGCACCAGATACATGAATTTGACAACAAGATATTATGTTGCTTTGTGAAGTTCATTCTAATGTTAAATAAATTATATCGAAATACAAATTGTTTTGAAGATAAATATCTAAATAGAGAAGATTCTTTAAAGGAAATATGATGCTGTAACGCAAAACAACATGCAGTGTTAGCAAAATTTGAATTTCATGTGTATTGCATATGGCACATTACTTTATGGAGAGACAGATAAAACATTCTGCTATAATTCAGCTATTCGGACATATCCATCAAACTTATTTTTGACTTCATTCACACATACATACCAAGATCTTCACAGGAGTCATTATGAATCCCTGGATTTTCATCCTGTTTAGAGGTGGAGTTTTCCTCCTCTTCTTCAGCTCCAATTGTAAACTCAGGTCTAGAAAACAATAGGCTGTCTTCAAGGCTCTCAGTTGCTTCCTGGAAAAGTGAAATAAATCTAGTTGAACTAATGCCTTCATATTAATATTGAAAGTAGAGTTAAATCGCTTTAACATTTTCTAATTGTTTTTCATCTAGAAATATAGAAATGTAGCATGTTGATCAGATTTGCAATTTCCCCTGAATTTCTGAAAGTTTTAAGACACATATTCTTACACTCAAATAACAGTAAATTAGGGATAAGAATACTATCAGATGGTGGAGGAAGGAAAGCCCTCCCATGGGGTACTAGGAATAGAGCCCCTGTGACAGAATGGCTGTGAAAAGTTATGTTTTTGACTTTGCTGAGTTTTAGTCTCAGAATTCCATGTTTCAAAATGCTGGGTTCCAAAACACCATCCACTCTTCATACCATTTCATGATCTGCATTTGATCATATGTTGTTTTTTTTTCCATTGAATAATCATTTTCATTTGTTTTCTTTGCAGCATTTATTGTTTCTTCTCTTGTTATGGCTGACATACATGCTTATGTTTGTGTTTAAAACTGCAGGTACCATCTGGAACAGTCACATGTCCCTCATCCTCTCCCAGTTATATTCCTCCCTGTCTTGGTACTCTTTATCACATGATTAAATGCACACACCATGAGCTAACATGCAGATAAGTGTGTGTGTGTGTGTGTGTGTGTGTGTGTGTGTGTGTGTGTGTGTGTGTGTGTGTGTGTGTGTATGTTCATCAATCATCTTTCATATACCTGGTAAACATAGTACAATAGTTTTCAATATTTCATTTTTGTTGCTGAGTACCCTGCTGTCCTGTAGTGTGGTCCCACTGATGTCTGTCAATATCGGCACTGAGAGGATGTTCTTAAAGAAAATGCATGCCATCTTTACCAGTTTAGCAGTTTTAATACCAGATATGTAACAAGCTCCCCAAGCTGCAGAGGATTCTGCCAGGGAAATTGAATAAACTTGTTTCAAACAATTCTCCCTTCCTGGGGTGTGAACAACTTTAAGCAGGGCTGCATCTAGAAAAAAGCTCCTGATGCAGCTGCCTAGGGCCTGGTGTTAGCTGGGATGAAGAAAAGACAATTCTACTGGACAACATGTGGAAGGAAAGATAAAAAATGTATTTAATACATCCCCTAAAATCACTGAATGCTAAAATCAAAAAAGCATTTTCACATAGGCTTATTCATGAACATTTAACCCCCCAAAACCAATATCTGTACTTTTTAAAAATGAACATTGCATAACTGCTTACATCACAGAATATATAATTAATAAACATACAGCATAAATATAAATTACATATTACAGTCTCCTAAACCTTGTTTTTAGAATATGTTTTAAAGAAATAGTATAATTTAAACGAGGTGTAAATTATTTCAATAATTCAACTATCCATCTATTCTCCACTGCCTTGGTATCACTGACTAATTTGATGCAACGCCTGTTGTTCTATTAACTTTTAAATAAAATAAGAGTTTCTCTCATTTGTTTCTGATTTTGCAACACATCGTCTGATTTTGTCTCATATTTTTGCCTTCTGACTCCTTAGCAAAAAGTTTGATTTTCAGGTAAAGTAATGAGTATTACATACAGTCGTTACTGTCAGTCATTTCACAGGTCTTATCGTTTAAGAAAATGCATATGCATGTAACACGTGTTTGTTTAACTGTTTAAGTACATTGCAGGTGTCTGGTACTTAGCATAGAGAATTAAGGCTCTGAGCTGTTAAACTGCTTCCTGTAGTCAAAAGAACAGCGTTTGATTTCTTCTATCTGCATTTCCCAACCATGTGGCTTTGAGCAAGTCACTTAGTAAGATAGTATTCCTAAGCTGCCCTTGAAAAAGAACACTTTGCCCATCGAGTTTTTTCTAGGTAACAACTAGATAAATTAATATTTAAAGTTTGTTCCTTTCTAGGCTTTTCTCCCTGTATTATTTTTGGCTTTGTCCTGAATTTTTGAGCAAAGAAATTGAGAGATATTTTTAGGTTACTCCGTGTAAAATCTGGTAAATTACAGTCACCAAATTAAGACAGTCATTTGAATTTCGGACTTTGTATCCTGTAGAAAGTGATTGCTAATGTAAAGGTTGCTATTCTAGCAACTTTCTTAATAGATAAGAGAAATATTTAAAATCTGTTCCTGATTTGGGGTTTTTACCTCTGATTCTTGAACTAAGAAGTTGGGAGAGCATGGGGGTACACTGGGTCTCACTGTATGGTCCTCATAGCAGTCAGCTAAAACAGATTTCTAGGTTATTAACAATGTACTTGTTCATTTGTTTGATCACAAGCATATATCTGAAGTTTGCCCAATCATACAAGGACCTGTAATTGATGGTGACATTGAGTGCATGATCGTGTGTGTGTGTGTGTGTGTGTGTGTGTGTGTGTGTGTGTGTGTGTGTGTGTGTGTGTGTGTGTGTGTGTCTGTCTGTGTGTGTGTGTGTGTGTGTGTGTGTGTGTGTGTGTGTGTGCGCGCAGGCATGCGTGCGTGTGTGTATGTGTGTGTGCGTATGTGTGTAAATACTTGGGTCCTTCATCACTGAGTAGCTATGGTATAAAGGAAGGAAGTGGTAGCAAACAGGAATGTCATCATCATCATCACAAGAGGCATATCCTTTGGGTACAATCCTTGTTTTCCATGTTTTGTTGACAGGTCTTGCTGACTGCGTCTATTATTTGGTTGCAAATAAACTGGAAAACACAAAGTTCATGACTTTAACATTAATATTTTAAATCTGAATACATTTTTAATTTAGCTTGTTTTTTTACAGGCATGTAAGTGTGAAATGCACTGTGTTAGGCTACAATATTGTTTATCTGCCACTTAGTGCAGATGAGTAAGGCTATGAGATGTTAATAAGGTGTTTCCTGTAGTACAGGGTTTGATACCATCAGATTTTGTCTGTCTGCTGTGTGACTCTAATCAGGCCACTTTACCATGCAGTGCTCTTGGTCTGCATCTAGTTTGCTTAGCAAACAAGCTACATATTGTCTTTGAATCCCTGCATCCTTCACATAGGCAGTAATTAGTGCTCCAGTATATACAATTTGACTATGAATCTCAAAATGTCTGTTGTAATTTAATGTTTTGCAGATGCACTTTAAAAAAATGCGAGTTTCAGTGGAAGAGACATTTTACTGCTGTTCATGCTAAGCCTGATACAGATGTGAGAATTTTCTTTTTTGTTTTGTTTTGTTAAACAAATGGCTGTCAGTGTTTTTGTGGTAAAATTTAAAATAAAAGTTTTAAATTAAATCTAAATCTCTGTGATCGCTCTAAAAGTAAAGAAAATAGCATGCAGACTGACAGGTTTGAACAGTGTTTTATAAGAACTAAGGAGAGACAGACAAGTAATGGGGTGCTGTTATGGCTAAGGGAGATCCATTACCCTTCCCTGGCCACATTTGACCATGATCCAGCTCTGTTAAGCACTACATTTCTGACCCTTTGTGGAGGAGGCAGTAGTAACTTGAACTGACTGCACTTCCAAAGGCTAAGTAGTAAATATCCTCAAAACAACACAGGCAAAAGCATGCAGGTTCCCACTGGCTAGGCATCACTTCCTGCAATGCCTACCTGAGAAAACTTCTAGGTACAACATGTCATCCCATCTATGATAGGCTCTTGTTCTTATCACTGTATCTCATGTTGTCATGGATATCCAGTATTACTTGTGGTGCAGAGAATTAATTACTGGGGGATGTTAGCAAAAGTAGAAATTAGAATGGCCAAGGTGCTGGATGATAGGTGCCCTAACTTTGGAGTACCATATATAAAAATACCAGAAATGAATGGCTTTGTTGACAAACCATATTTATCATGGCATGTTTATATACAGTTTGTATCCATTCACACATCAATGAAGGGATAATGAGAGCAGGTATTTTAAAACTTATCGTCGGAAATAAGCAGCAGCAACTTGCCACACTTTAGTGTTCTAACAGTTGGTACACATTCCTAAAACTATGTTTAAGGCATAAAGATGTATTTCTGCAGATGGAGTTTGGCCTCAGACCTCAACAACACCCTGCATGCTCACGCAGATAGTTCAATGGCAAAGAGTTATGTTAGCTAGTAGTCATCTTTGAGTCTACTACTGCTCATGTAAGTGACCAGTAGTGTCCATGTTTCTGAATTTGTCTATTTTAACTTGAAGTCGTAAATCTCTCAGTGGAAGTGTAGTGCCAGCTTGCAGTAGTTTACAGTCCAAGTCTATGTTCATTTAAGGAAAAAAGTAGATGAGGTTAAGATAGAGAAATTATGAAAAATTTGTTATTCAGTGAACTCTCTGACCTATAAACACATACATAGATACAGATGTATAGATATATTATATTCTTGTTTAAGTAAGCACAAACATATATAGTGGACATGTTTGAGTGGCAATTGAAAAGGCTTTGTATTAAGTTGGTGAGCTACAGGAAAATGTAATATAACAGAAAAGTGTTGTGAATATTTATGTGGGGAGATTTGGCAGCTTTTGCTTCTCACTTGATGGCCCTACTGACAACTTCATGGTAAGGATATATTTTAAATTCAAGATCACACTATGTTCATGAAATGTGAATAACGGGTTTTGAGCAAAAAAATGAATGTTCCCTTTACTGAGAGTTATGGTGACCTTGGAGTAAGGACTTCTAATTAGTAAGAGTGCAGAGAAGTCTGCGGTTCCCATGTTGGGTAGCATAAGGCATGTTGTCATCCTATAAAACATTGTTAAGAAGTAATTTGTTTAAAGCCCTTATTAAAATACCTTAGTGGTTTGAGTATGTATTTCCTTCAGTGGTAATGATATATTCTAGAACATGTGGGTGTCACTACATAATGTTTCATTGTAGCAGGCTTAAAGTACTGGCGTGCAGCATTGGCAATTTGGTATTCTGTACAGCTATGGATATACACATGCATGCACACAAATAAATGCAAACACACGCACACCTTTTATAAATGGGATCAACTACAAGTGGTCAAGTGCTAATAGCATGCAGCACACCACCTCACTGCCACCTGCTTGAAAAGGTAAGTGCTCCGACTACCACTAGCCCAATCTTACTTTACTTAGCACTCCCAACAACAGAAGCTATTAAACTGCATATCCATAACAGAGTGCTAACTCTAGCCCTAAAACTCCCACCCAGTTCCTAAGCAGACTCTAAAACTCCCCTTGCCCATCAATGCTTGAAACCCTAATCTACATTTTCACCCCTCCTACTCTGGAATATTGTGTTCGGGTAAGGTGCAGCAACTGCTTGTCCAAACTCATAAAAGGGTCTGGTTATGAGCAGCAGTCAGTATGAGTTACAAGATAAGCAAGTCCCTGACTTTGAGATAGTGGTCTTTGAGAGCTTGAGACTCAAATGCTTGTAGTATAATCTAGTGTGTGTGTGTGTGTGTGTGTGTGTGTGTGTGTGTGTGTGGTGTGCATATATATACAGATATATATATATATATATATATATATATATATATATATATATATATATATATATGTATATATATCTCTATATGCAAGGATCTACTTGGGAATCCCATAATCCCAGGAGCACGAAGATAAAAATCCTGAGATGGCAACTGTGAAACATGAAATACTGAACCACATAAGTTTACCCAGGGTAAGTAAACACTTGCCAGCATGGGGATTTATGCCCTTTCTCTACTGTAGTGCGATCCCAGAGTTGGTATATATAGTAGGGGGCACAGCCCCCCACATCGGGGCAATGTTGGGACTGCGACCCCACCTAGGTGGGTTTTAGATAGTGCGGTGTGTTTTAGTGTTGTTTTTGGCAAGTGTTTACTTGCCTTAGGTAAACTTACATGGTTCAGTATTTCATGTTTCACGACTGTTGTCTCGGGATTTTTGTTTTCATGCTTGTGGGATTTGGGATTCCGAAGTAGACCCCTGTACACACATATATATATATATATATATATATATATATATATATATATATATATATATATCCAAAAAACAATAACCAAGTTCCCAGCGGTGTAAATGCCTCTCGGTAACCTTCGAAAACAAATAAATACGTCCAAATAATCAGGCAGAGAGGCAACCAGAGCATAAAAGTATTAAAAGTCTTTCACAAGGCAAATAATCCAAAATACCAACGAAGTAAAAACAGATCGGACTTTAATTCGTGCACACACAGTAAGCGCTTTCACAAAAGCTTCATCATACCGTTAAAATTCAAACAAACTAATTAACTAATATATATAAATACATGTGACGTAATTCCTTTCTAATTGCAATCAGACTATTAAAGAGATATTGTCATTAAAAGCAGTAAAGCTAACGCTCATCTGCATTGACATTATTTTAAATTATTCATCACTACAAAATAACCATAATGACACCTTCCATTGAAAATGCCTGATTAATTATTTCTCAAGTCAACATTATTTATATAATTCAAACAGTGAAGCAAAAAACATAATGATCCGTACATCTATATTCTATAAAGTACTACTCTCACATGTGAAGTATAAAGCAAAGACTTTAGCAGTAACTACAGTTTCTGTACAATTTCCAACAGTCAAATTAAACAGTTTTTTAAAAGAATTTCAGTCAACTTAGATATATTAATCTAAAGTCAACTGTACTGAAAATATGATAGTACATAAATACACATCGAACCACTTATACTTCATGAACACATAGTGCAAATGCGCCCATGATTTAAACAAACATTTAACAAATGTAGATATAAACAAATAACTACTCATCATAGGTCCATCAGAATTATTCACTATTGTACTCAAACTTTTAGTGCGTTCATCATCCTTACTATAAACTAAGTCAACCTGATACATTATAACCTACGTATCACTAAACATAAACAAAACCAAAGAATCAACAATTTAGTATACTGCCCATTACTACTAGAAAACGCACTAAATTAAACATATTAATCCAAAGTCAACTGTACTAGAATCTCATAATGCATAGACGCGTACCAGCCTTTTATAAGTTGTAAGCACAAAGCGCGAATACGCCCATGCTATGTACATAAGTTAACGGATGTAAATAAAGACAAGTAAATATTCAAGTACTTCCATAAAGATTATTCACTCATAAATATACCTTAAACTATTACACTCCAGCATTTAATACCTTCGTCATTCTTAATATGAACAATGTCAACATAATATATTATAGCCTATGTGCTATTAAGAGCAATATATCTAGAAGAATCAATTAACAATTTAAATAAGTTACGCATTGTTATTTAAAAGCACACTAAATCTCACATAATATACTACCGATTACAATTTAACAGCGTGCTAAACTTCTTTAAAAAATATATATATCAGGCTAACTCTACATTTTTATTATAATAATTCAAATTTATACGTGTACTGCGTAATCATGTCCATATATTTCTACGAACTCAACATAATTATAGAAAATCAAGATACAATGATGAATTTCTATTTTTTTGTTCGTTTATAATTCTAACATAACTATAAAGTCTAAAAAAACAATTTAAATACTCAATCAACAATTAATAAACATACGCATACATAATATTGTATATATATATATATATATATATATGAAAACTATAATAATATAAGTTGATTGAGTATTTAAATTGTTTTTTTAGACTTTATAGTTATGTTAGAATTATAAACGAACGAACAAAAAGATAGAAATTCATCATTGTATCTTGATTTTCTATAATTATGTTGAGTTCGTAGAAATATATGGACATGATTATGCAGTACACGTATAAATTTGAATTATTATAATAAAAATATAGTTAGCCTGATAAATATATATTTTAATGAAGTTTAGCGCGCTGTTAAATGTTGACATTGTTCATATTAAGGATGGCGAATGTATTAAATGCTGGAGTGTAATAGTTTAAGGTATATTTATGAGTGAATAATCTTTATGGAAGTACTTGAATATTTACTTGTCTTTATTTACATCCGTTAATTTATGTACATAGCATGGGCGTATTCGTGCTTTGTGCTTACAACTTATAAAAGGCTGGTACGCGTCTATGCATTATGAGTTTCTAGTACAGTTGACTTTGGATTAATATGTTTAATTTAGTGCGTTTTTTAGTAGTAATGAGCAGTATATTAAATTGTTGATTCTTTGGTTTTGTTTATGTTTAGTGATACGTAGGTTATAATGTATCAGGTTGACTTAGTTTATAGTAAGGATGATGAACGCACTAAAAGTTTGAGTGCAATAGTGAATAATTCTGATGGACCTATGATGAGTAGTTATTTGTTTATATCTACATTTGTTAAATGTTTGTTTAAATCATGGGCGTATTTGCGCTATGTGTTCATGAAGTATAAGTGGTTCGATGTGTATTTATGTACTATCATATTTTCAGTACAGTTGACTTTAGATTAATATATCTAAGTTGACTGAAATTCTTTTAAAAAACTGTTTAATTTGACTGTTGGAAATTGTACAGAAACTGTAGTTACTGCTAAAGTCTTTGCTTTATACTTCACATGTGAGAGTAGTACTTTATAGAATATAGATGTACGGATCATTATGTTTTTTGCTTCACTGTTTGAATTATATAAATAATGTTGACTTGAGAAATAATTAATCAGGCATTTTCAACGGAAAGTGTCATTATGGTCATTTTGTAGTGATGAATAATTTAAAATAATGTCAATGCAGATGAGCGTTAGCTTTACTGCTTTTAATGACAATATCTCTTTAATAGTCTGATTGCAATTAGAAAGGAATTACGTCACATGTATTTATATATATTAGTTAATTAGTTTGTTTGAATTTTAACGGTATGATGAAGCTTTTGTGAAAGCGCTTACTGTGTGTGCACGAATTAAAGTCCGATCTGTTTTTACTTCGTTGGTATTTTGGATTATTTGCCTTGTGAAAGACTTTTAATACTTTTATGCTCTGGTTGCCTATCTGCCTGATTATTTGGACTTATATATATATATATATATATATATGTTTGTATGTGGGGTCTATGTTATGTTATCGAATGATAAAAAGAGCAAACGCTCTTTCATCGAACTGTAAAAATCCACAGCACTAAACAGCGAAAACATGGAACATTGATTTTTTTTCACCAGGGAAAAAAATCGGTGGGCCATCTTAAAGACTTTGCCATTTCCTTCACTATGGTGTGATCTCAGAGTTGGTATATTTGGGTAGGTGGTGTGTGGGGGGCACAGCTCCCCACATTGGGGGGTGTGGAGGCAAAGACCTCCATTTTATTATGCGTTTGAATTTTTTTTTTTTTTTTTGGTGAAACAGTCATTTTTTTTTCCCTGGGAAAAAAATCACTGTTCCGTGTCTTCGCTGTTTAGTGTTGTCGACCTTTCAAGTTTGATGAAAGAGCATTCACTCTTTTTTTCATTCGATAACGTAGCATACACCTTGTGTGTGTGTGTGTGTGTGTGTGTGTGTGTGTGTGAGCATGTGTACATGTACTGTATATAGTGGGCTAAACATATCCATACACATACATACACACACACACACACACACACACACACACACACACACACACACACACACACACACACACACACACGTGTTAGGCCATGGCAGTTTAAATGTATCAATGTATCACAACAAGTTACCAAAATCAATGTAAAGAAAAGTCCAACTTAACAAAGGTATACCATAAAGAACTTGAGAACCATGGCATAAATAATACCCCCCCCGAGATATTCTTAGTCCAATGTTGTGCTGTGTTAGTAAATGGAGTAATACATGATGTTCTCAGCATTTTTTGTATATCCCTTCTTGAACAAAAACTGTCACCCTAAGAACATTAGTTAGTGTGAGATAAAGAGGGCATAGCTCCCCAAATACAGTGGTCTAGATGTCTCCCGTACAAATAGTGTAGACTTTGTACTATATTTCTTAAATCCATTATGGTAAACCTTGTATAAGTTGAGCTTTTCCACAAGCTTGTTTCAGCATGCTGGTATTCCTTGAAAATTCCTTTAGGTAAGCTGACATTGGCTCACATATAATATATAATATACAATATATAATATGCAAAATATATATCTATCTATATATCTATATCTATCTATCCATTCTATCCATATATATATATATATGACAGAAGGAAATATCGCCACTCCAGTCAGAAGACAGATCATCTCCTACTTTAATATTGCTTACCACAAGCCTGATTTCTTCTTTTGGTGCAAGTCGTTCAAGAAGTTCACAAGCCAGCTGGTAGCAGAGGATGCTGGACTGACACAGGCTGCACTCTACTGCCTTTTCATCCTTTTGGCAGGTGTGTGAGCCGCCCCATGGTGCCTGGAAGACATTGTTGACAATGGAAATAATGTCTTTGGATAAACTGTTGTCCAAGCCCAGTGTGATACCATCATCCTGCAGCTCCATCTGTGAGGAAACAGTGGCAAATCTGGTCAGTATTAATTGACGATGACATTATCTTATCGTTATATGTTCACTCCTATGTTGAAAAAATAAATAAAATGTGTAAGCTGCTCTTTATGAAAACATTTTATGCTGTGTCACATATTGTTGTTCCCCTCTCATATATTTATCATATCTGTAAATGGTTATATGTAAAGAAATGCTCCTATCTGCTTATTAGCGGCTAAGATATAAATCAGACTGTGTTGATTAATGCACTGTTCATTGGAATATATACAAGTGAATTAGACACAGTTCATATAGTACAAAATGAGCATGCTGTAATGTTGCTAGCAAATCTGGGAGATTAGATAAAGCGATGTTTAGCATGGGTCAGAAAATTATTTAGTTAGATTTACTGGAAAGATAGACAAGCAGACCACTGCTGAAAGTGAAATGTTACTGAATATTTTTGAGCAAGAAACCATGAAAATTCCATATCATACACCCAAGCTTAGCAAATGGTCTTTCAACTGACAGAAGGGAAAAATGGGCCTCTGTAGTGTGACTGTACCATTCTTTTGAGAACTAAGATAAGTGGGTGCAAATTGCTTTAATTTCCTGATTAGGTAAGGCAGTAATGAGAAAACAGAATTTGCCTTTTTTAAGTATAACTAGCAGCAGCTAAGGCTGAATCCTTTGTGCATGAATTAAATCCTTTCAGACTGACAGGAATTCATTCACTAGATAAACATTATGTAGTCTCAGCTGATGGTAAATTGTAGCAATTGTAATGAAGTTAACATCAAGTTTCCTTCACTTGCTAAGACCCAACTGACTACCATAAATAGAGAAAAATGGTGTGTGTGTGTCTGTGTGTCAATATATGTACTTATATTTGGAATGCAACTAATTTGAATGAATCATGATCTGTGTGTCATGACTGTGTGCCATGACTGTGTGCCATGTGAATGAACAAATGCCAGTATGTGCGAGTGCAGAAATGTGTGAGTGTATGTTTGTGCGACTGGGTATGCATGATTTGGTTGTCGCTGCGAGTGTTGACACTCAGAATTGCACTATCAGTATGCTGATAGATGAAAATTATGTCAGGCACAATGTAGACCAAAGTCAGTGGGTTGGTATTAGTGCTGGGAATGTGTTTATGTGAATGGGTTAGGGTTAAGGTAAGGAGATAGCTTTAGTACTGAGCACACTTGTTGGTGCATTTTTCTGTGTCTGAGCCTGTCTTGTATAGTGCTGGTGTTATGGAAAGGACTTTTCTAAGTTAAAGTGTAGGGATAGGGTTAGGGGCAGGGGACGGTTAGGGTTAGCACGCATTATTAAGGTAATGCATGTTTGCGAACACTAACTCTGTACCTGTAACTCTACCACTCTTCAGACAACCCACATTCTATGGTATTATTATGGTTCATGCTTTTTGTGTGTTTTTTTAATATCATTTTAGTGTATTTTTAGTGCAAATAGATCAGAGAAATTGTGTGTTTGCCTGCATTTTTGCTATCAATTTAATCCGGGTTTTGTCTGTATTTTGAGTGTCTGCATTTTGATGTGTCAACATTATGTACTGTCAGTATTTTGGTGCCAGTATTGTGAGTGTCTACATTATGGCGTGTCAACATTTTGAACTATACTTGTATGTGTTAGGTGTGTGTGATTGGGTCATGTGTGAGGTTTGTGTGTCTTAGGAGTTTTACTGCATGTGTGAGGCTTTACTTCCCATTGACTTACTATTGGCTAGTGCAGATATATATATATATATATATATATATATATTTTTTTCTGCAATAGCAGTACTGAGAGAACTAATATTTTGACTGTGTTTTTTGCTTAGTGTGTGCATGTTGGTCTGTAGTTGTGCTGCATGGAGGTGGTGGTGTTTTCTCGATGTGTGAGAGAATGTGTCTGTTTTTGTGGGGTACTGATTGGTGTGGGAACTCAGTGTTATAGGGATTGGGAATATGCCCTTTTCCCACGGTGGGGCAATCTCGAAATTGGTATACAAAATGTAGCAGGGGTGAGGAGTGCAAGAAGGTTTGCCCCCACCTATAAAAAAATAAATTGGATTGGTGTTTACTTTATGTTTAGGATTTCTTTGTTTGATCTCAATGTTTTTTGCTTTGGCGATTTGTGTGGTCAATTTTTTTTTGTTTCCTCTTACTCTGTTTGTTCTTTTGTATGGTTGATATTAGCTGATATAATCGTATATTTGATATATATGTGCTTTCATTTTGTCAAGACTCGGATAAGTATAAGGTGTGAAATGAGCGCAATCATGTATACAAACTGCAAATCAAAATATCATCTAAAGCAAATTAAAGCAGTTTTCTTTCTGTTGCCTGCCCTTAAGTTCAATACAGATAACACAACAGAGCATATACAAAAAAGCAAAACCCAATACATGTGACTACACATCTGTAACATTTACATCATGACAAATCTAGGCATGACGACACCTCCCTACTTGTTTCTATATTATGTAAATAGTTCCTTAGTGCATTTTGCACTTAGATGTTCTTGCTAAAGGTCTTTTTGGTGGGCACTTGGTGAGAAGAGCTCTCTCAGCTAATTACAGTATGAAATTTTGATACGGGTACACATGTACAGCATTTAGGTGCAAAAGGCAAAACTGTCAGAGGAAAGTACATCAGTGTACTTATACAAATGATGATTGACATAACACAACAGAGGAGGATACTTCTTTTGTGATAAAAGGCATATAATATCCATTAGCTCAGCACTCCATCTGCTTTACAGCACTATTGAACAGTTGCAATTGCTCCTGAAATGTTAAGACTTTTCACTGACTAGTGAAAAAGTACAGACTCAGGCATTTGCCTGCTTGTTGCTGCCATCTGCTGGATTCTTTTTAAATCACAATATTGTGGGTTCATAAGGAAAACAGAAACAGTCACAAAAAAAGGTAAACTGTCATGCGTACATAGTAAGAGGTAGCAGTTTGCTGTACAACAGAGGGATTTTCGGAGTCTCCCAGATAAAGAGCACATAGATTATTCAAACATTAAAAGTACTCTTCTAGTTTCATGTTGGTGTTTATAAATAACTTTCCTGAAGCAAAGATATAAAGCAAGCTAAGCGGTGCACTACGCAGGGTGTGCATTCCCTACTATTACACTTGGTGAAATAAGAACTGTAATGAACAAAATGCTTAAATATTATACACTGTTTATTGTTTAAATTATTTTAGGTGTCTGACAAACCAGCTATACTATGCATTAGAATATCTACAGCAGACTAGTTTTGCAATAGCTAATAGGCCATGGGTGCAGTGGAAGAACATTTTTGAATAAGTTTTTATTTATTTGGTTGTTTTCTTATTTTTTTATGTGGTCACAATGGTGCTTATTCATAAGTACCCTAATTATACATGAAGTAGATAATCTATAAGTGCAGCCTTCTACATGATGCAGTGGGATACAACCTTAACTGTGACTCACGTGACTTGACTTTGATCAGTTGCCCAGGCACTGGAGCAAATGATTGGGGAGTGGCAAGGATCAGTGTTTGATGCAAGCTCCCCCCAATGTGAAGGGGCAGTGGATGTGTAACATATGCCAGCACAGCTAGCTGGAAGTTTGTAATGACTTATATGTCATTTGTATATCAAACTGATTTGTACAGATGCTTGTGTTGAAAAAATGTATTTGTAAATCTGCTTGTGTTAAAAATGTACAAACAGTGTACTCTGCTGGACAGAAAAAGAAATATACGTGTATTGTAACTGTTGAAGTTAATTTCAATCCGTCTGATATTGAAAATATTCTGAAATTAAATTACTGGACCTAGGCCATAAAGATGGTATCTTACAGTTCTCAATGCAGCCAGAGACAAAATGTCTTTACTAGGAAGCTTCCTGAATTGTCACTGGGGTGAATTAATTGCTACTCTGGAAGGCTGGAGTTTTGAAATTGTTTTATGACTTTCAGGAACTGCAGCAGATCTTAGCAAGGCTCTCTCTGCATTAATGACACATAGGTGCTAAATCCTGGGAGTTTCTAGCAAAAGGTGGGGGGGTTGCATGGGAGCTAGAAGTCAGATAACCAGATGTATGTGATGTCATTCTGTAATCCATCACTAAAAATAATGTTTAATATTAGGTGAGACAAAAGTCTCAGAGCACTCTGTTTGTGTAATCTGGCAAAGAAGGATCTCTCACCTACTTCATCTTGCCTTGCTGTAGTAAGTAACCAGGCAATAATACTTCTTTAGATCAGTCAGGAAAATATAGTGAGATTAGTTAAGTATTGTTTTTCTGTAACTGTGTGAACCTGTCCACCTGTGTTATTTTTAATATTTCCTGTGTTTGAAACTCTGGTGTTTATTGTAAATAGATATTTAGTATTTTCATGGGGTATTTTTTGTTATTATTATTATTATTAAATATATTTAAATTTTTCATTGTGGCATTGTAGCTGGTCTTTTACAGAACATTGTAATCTCTAAGAGTACTTACATATATTTGGTGACAGCTCTGGCTGCTCCTGAAAGCCTTGCTGTTGGTCAAACTACCATTTGTATTAATATTAATTTCACTCTGCATAATTGGGTACCCTTACAGGAGCCTTAGAGTTGCTGGCTTTGGCTGTCTGGTGGCAGCCAAATAACTACCTTATAGTCTGGGCAGAAGGAGCACATCTGTGCTAGCCTTTCCCAGGTGCGTCTGTGTGTATGTGTGTGTGTGTGTGTGTGTGTGTGTGTGTGTGTGTGTGTGTGTGTGTGTGTGTGTGTGTGTGTGTGTGTGTGTGTGTGTATGTGTGTGTGCATGTGTGTGTGTGTGTGTGTGTGTGTGTGTGTGAATCAAATCTCAAACTTGTGTGTATGTATCAGCTACTTGAAGCAGGGACATGAAGCACTGGTTTTACAGAGAGTGCTGGAGGACTTGGCTTGGACACTCAGCTGAGGACTTAACCATACAGCTGTGCCAATAGGGAGTCTTACTGGGGAGGGAGACAGTTAGAGAAACCCAGACCCCAGACTGACTGTGTTCCCTGTGTGCTCTTAAGGGAAATTGTGCTTGATGCAGAGAGCTGCATCTGGAAATTGTGGATGTACCCATTTTTGTTCTAAATGAATGTCCCTCTTCAGTGTCAATCATGAAGATTCAGGCTCCTTGATAACTAGATGTCAGAAAGCCAGCCAAAAAACAGATTCACTATAGCCGAGTATAGTGATGTTTGGAATCATGCACCTATATGGCATCCTGTGTTGTGGGCAACATATTGTGCCTGCCAGTCAAAATAGGAAGAGTTGTGGGACCATTCAAAATGTCTAACTTTACACAGGATTGCACTCTACTCACTTGTGCCCTCCAGTGCTGGGGGTGGGGTTGAAACATGAATAAATGGGCCCACTGTCGGAAGTAAAGTTTGATGGTCAGGGGATAGGTGGATAGGTATAGAAAAAGGCAGAATCTATCTAAAACAAATTTAGAAGTACAACATAGACTTATACAGTTATACTGAAAATAAATGAAAGCACATACAAAATCTACTTGTAAAATGAGACTTTTAATAACTTATTTTCAGTGATGTAAGGAATCACATTCTCAACCCACAAACACAAAGTGCATGTGGATGATATCTCCTATCAGCTGTTTAAAGAAAGTAGTATTAGTAAACACATGGAAGAATAAATTAGTTTAGTCATTTCAAAATAAATATTGCTAAGGAATGTGTTTTATTCCTAAACTACATTCCTTCTATAAAATTCTGATACTAGAATCTGGTAACTGAATCCCACAGAATGCATTCTCCTTTTTTGCTAGTAAGGCATGTGATAGTGTCCTTCATTATGTACTTTTCAGTATCTAAAACTATAATGTGAAATGGATTTGAGTTTGATTCTGGGGAAAGAGATATAGTGATATGGGCAACAGAATTCTGTATACAGTGATGCTTATGTAACAAGTGCTCATTCACAGGGATACCTTCAGGATTATGCCTGAAATATGAACAATAAAGTGTCCTGCCATACATTCATGGATAATGTAAAACCTGGTTAAATAAATAGGGCAAATGGAGAAGTAAAACCCGTACACTGACATAAATAAGCAAACAACAGGAGAGAGAAATTACTAAGCATGAGCATTAACATATTCAGCGTTCTATATCCTGAAACAGCATGCGTTTTAATGTATGGCATCTATTAGCAAGAAAGCAACAATAACATACTAATATATATACATTATAAATATTATAATGAGAAATAATGACAACAGAAGTTAGCTGTGATTCATTTCTTAGTGCAACCTGTATGTCAGAATCCTTAAGGTGTAGTGGATTGATCAAACAAAGGGGAAGAATCCAGCAACAGCCTTAAATCAGCAGCTATTGTATTTATTTTTAGTTTACAATTTGTTGTCTGGATAAGTGGGGTTTGGTTCACACAACCATATTAATTCTAAACTGGATCACAATGGAAAGAGTGAATATAAGGGGAAGAGTAAAATGTAACCTATAAATTTATGTTAGATTTAGTGTGGCCATTCAAGCAGCATAGTTCTTTCAGTTTGAAGAAAATTAAAGTCCCCACAGAAAACTCATGCAGACACAGATAGAACATCAAACCTCCACATCTGCAGTAGACAGAAGTCAGGACTGAACTCCTAACCCTGAATCTCTTATGGATCCACTGTGTACAACCGTTTACAGACATTTTACATATACTGAGCTCAATAGCAATTCTTGGCTGGACTGCAGTCTGGTAAGTAATCTTGATAACTTAATATCAGCACAAATTTTTCTTACAGAGCTGTCCTACACCACGATCTCTGTGTATCCAGTGACTGGTAACATAATACTTCATAAGTTTTAACATATTTTGGCTTAGTATGACCACCAAAACTAACTCATTAAGTGGATTTATATTCTGAATTTAGTGTTCCCACAATAAAGTACTGACTGCTTCCACAACAAAGCTTTCCAGCGGAACAGTTTAAGTAATAGAACTTTTAAAGTAATTTACCAAATCTCCAGTCTTCATAATATTAAGTTACTGTGTTCAACTTTGCACACCTGACAAACTGATGATATACAGGGACCCAAATTCAGTAAATGTTAATGGTGTTAAAAATGCACTGTAGTTTACAATGAACTCAGTACAAGTTACTTTTACAAAGAGTGAATCGTTTAATTATATGAAACCAATATAACTGGCTTTAGTAACTGCCTAAGTGTTTGGTGTCTTTCTAGAGTACATGTCAGCTTGGAATGAGATGATGGAAGGTTCAGCTTTGCCAAGGGCAGCCAGCATGTTTCATTCTACAGCTTCTACATACCCACCAAATCACTTACTGCCCCATGATGTCTTTTTCATGCAATGTCTACCTTCTGGTTATTTCAGTCTAACAAAAAGGTTTGCAAGAAGTTCCAGTCTGGACCACATTATTATTGCTTTGCTCATTATCAAAACTCTTAACAATAAATTGTCAGATTTCTAGGCTATACTACAGTCTGAATGCATCCAAACATATGTTGTAACAGAGATTTGGTATCAGTGTAAGGACAGCATTCCTTCTTTATGAGGTTTCAGTGCTCAGCCCACACTCCCTCACTGGAAATTAAGCGGGAGTCTTGGTATTGGTCAGATAAGCAATTATCCCTGAACAGATTCTCTGTGACCCTCAAACAGAAATTATTGAATTTCAAATTATCATAAACAAGACAAGTTATCAACTTGTAACCTTCTTTAGGTCACCTTCTATGTCACCACAGTAAGACAAAAGATTTCAAGATATGTTTGTGATACCACTTAAAATTAAAAATGCAAAACTACCTTTTTGGTGGATGATTTAAACTATATATTGATTAAACAATCATTCATACTACAAAGGTTGGTGAAATCAAAATAGCCCCAGACTTAGTAAATGCTAAGTCCCCTGTACAAATGGTTAACCAACCCACTAAGGGTCAAAATCTTCTAGACAAGTGGTGCACAAGCTTTTTGTGAGGATGGCCACTACACAAATTCTTAATGCATCTGCAAACCACCTCAAAACATAGTAAGTCATTATGAGTTAACAACAGGTACAGGTGAAAGGCATTTTTAATTAAGACAGCAGTCATGAAATTGCCTGTTTTCTACATCAACTTTGCGTTTAACTTTATGCTGGCTTGCAGTCATGACTTATTACAAACTCTTGCAGAAAGTTACTACTGTTTACAGATTACCAGTTATAAACAACAAAGAATAGCATGTGCTGGAAAGGTTGCATGACTGGAGTAAGGCATAGCCTTTTTTCACATTTTAAAAAATATTTGGTTACTTTCTGTGGGCCAGATGACGTTGTGTCGTGAGCTGGATTTGACCCACGGGCCGGACATTGTGCACCACTGTTCTAGACTTTGCTCTTGTCCACATTGCACCTATATGCATTACTCCAATCGTATCCTCATCTATGGTCAAATCTAATTAGACAGTAGCACTCTTCTTTAGAGTATCTAAACCCACCATATCGATCACATCTGAATTTAAGGATTAAAAAAAAAACAAACATATTAAAACTATATGATGAGCTATCAAATTCAATTGCAAGATTTCTCACCCCATGTAGCTTTAGTTGTCACTTATGTCAATGTATTTTACTCACTTCTAACAAACAACATGAACCAAGTGGTCCCAATCAGAACCAAACAAACTGAAGAACTTTAAGGTAAGCCACCTTGGTATGATGGCAGCATTAATAAGCCATGTAATAAAAGAAACAACTAATTAAGGCCTGTAATAATTCAAAATGTAAATATATTAAAAACTCTATCAACAAGGTGAGCAAAAATCTGAAAGTTACCATAAGGAAGATCAAAGCAAAGAACAAAATGAAATTAGTATCTACATGGTGATCATCAATCCTTCTTTATTAATTATATTGGATAATTAAAAAATAACTCTGCAATTTTCTGAATTGATTTCTTAATGATATTATTTACACTGGCCCTAAAGATACTAATAATATACTTGCAAATAAATACAATGCAAACTTCATACCCAAAATAGTAACTGAAGTTCTAGAAATTCTTGAGTCCTTTCACCCCTCCCCCCCAAGATTACTGTGAAGATTCCTAAATGAAGTCTGCAAATCTAAAAGTGGAAACTGTATGGGCACATCTTTCAAAATCACTCTGAAAGACTTCCTAGCTAAATTCTGGCTCTATTCTTGCTGAAAACCAGGATAAACTAAACATGAACACGTACCTTTTCATTCCTTATACTGGGAAAAAAATCGCTGTTCCGTAACTTCGCTGTTTACAGACTTCTGCTTTCTTGAGGCCTTATCATATGCTATCTCCATATCTTGGAAATGCTCATCTAGATTCTTTCTTCACCGCTAGCTTCTCCACTATCTGTCCCAGTATAAACATTGGGTTACTCGTGCAGTGCCCTGATCTGAATCCAAACTATTCATCCCCCATCTTACTTTCCACTAGTCTGTATAGCCATTTGCCAATCAGCCAAATCACATAATACAGGAGTTTGTGCGGGTGGGGTATAGCAACCTGTGAGGAGACAGCATGGATTACAGTCCCTGAAATACATAAAGTGTTTAGACACTACAAACCATATCTAATGGGAAAACACCTGTTGGGGAAACAACATCAGCATAGTACAATCAGACAAAATGAATTTAGTCACATCACCTGACACCTCTTTTTTAATGCTTTTGTCCAGACATGTGGAATACTTGTATGCCTAGGATTCCATGATGACTGACATCTTGCATGATACCATTTCCCTACTAACATCAACTGACTCGCCATTAACCACATGGATTGGTACAAAACTGTTTAATAATAAGCTGTGTATGAAGAGTGTTACCAGATCATCTGCTAACTTTGATTGTTATTTGTATTAATTGAAATAATGCTGCCACACTAGTCTTCTCCAAAATGTCATAATCACCTAATTCCTTAGGATGCACAGCAGTTAGCTGTGTACATTCAAGATACTTACTTAACTAGAAGTAATGAATTTTGGTTCAGCCTTCATTTTACCATTTAATTTTGATATTCCTTTCCACTGCACATGATTATACTAAGTTCCGGTTTCACATTGACCAGTGTTTATTGTCCCAGAACTTACTTGAGTTATGAAAAATTAGAGTACAGTTTATTTCAACATCAGTGCATCTTCCATTTAATTTTCATAAGGTCTTTCACTGCTTGATTTATTGCTCACATCTTGTTTCCTTTTTTCAAATTGAAATTTAGTATTTATTTAAAAGAACAGTATTTATTTAAAAGAAGGATCACATCTAGTTTCTTTCTTTTTTACTTGAAATTTAGTATTTACGAACCAAAATTCATCACAGCTAGTTATACAAGTAGCTTAACAGTTGATTTGGTCATGTGTCTTCATTTCTAAATGTTTATTTTGTACCATTGTTTAAAAAGTCAAGGCACAGATTGCCAAGTCCTGAAATGTTAAGACCAAATGATCAAAAATCTAGGTTTACATATATAAAGCCCAAGATTGCCACTCTTTTGATCTTAGAGTTGGTATATTTAAGTTTGGAGGGGTGGGAAGCAAGTCCTTCTGTAAAAAAAGGAAAAAAGAGTGACATTCAGTCTTCACTCTTCTATATTTTTTGTCCTTTTTGTCAGTCTTTCAAGACTCGGCAATCCAAGTCTCAATATTTCAAAAGGGAGTCAAGTGCTTCATCTCTGCAGTATTATATAAATGTTGCAGAATTGTATCCTTAGCAGTCCTGGTGCTGCAGCACTAATTTCATGTGTTTACAAGCCAGTAATATAAAAGGAATTCTGGATGGCATAGTTTGTAATGCTATAATACTGACAGGATGGTTCATGGGTGTCTCACTGGTGATTATGGATATTGCTAAACCTTTCATTAGAGCAGCTCCAGAACTGCAAGTGAAATGGCTTCACTAGCACTCAGAATGTCTGAAACTTGGTAACCACTCTTCAGTTGACATGGCTTCACCAGCATCTAAAGCTGTCTGAAGCTCAGTAACCAATCCAAGTGACATGGCTTCACCAGCATCCAGAACTGGCTGAAGCCCATTAACCAATCATCATTTGACATGGCTTCACCCACATCGAGAGCTGTCTAAAGCTAGGTAACCAATCCAAGTGGCATGGCTTCACCAACATCAGGAGCTGTCTGAAGCTCTGTAACCAGTCCAAGTGACATGGCCTCACCAGCATCCAAAGCTGTCTGAAGTTCAGTAAACAACCATCATTTAACATAGCTTCACCAGCCTCCACAGCTGTCTGAAGCTTAGTAATCAATCAACATTTCCTTTTTCTACCATCATGGTCTAGTGTTATTTTAAAAACGGGTAACTTAGATCTGCTATAGCTAGATAGATAGACAGACAGACAGAGAAATGGTCGATTTTGTTTAGAATGGGGGTTACCACCCCTTAACTCTCTGCACCAACAATTTAAATTCAGATCGTTGGTGTTATGGGGGGTAGCTACCTTTGCAAACAAAATTAACTTAAAAAAAATAGTTGGCAAATGTCATAGTTCCTGAAAAATCCAAGGCATTTTAACTGTTGCCAGGTAAACACCACTCATCCAATCTTCCAAGGCTGTCAAAACAAAAAGAAGCATGTAAAATTAAGCTGCCAGCATAACATTTTGGCAGGTATAAAGCTACACTACTAAGGTCCAGTCTTTTCCATTATCACCATTTGACGTGTTTTTAATGCTTGTCTTAGCTCTAACCCTAAAAAAACTGTAAAAAATTACAATAGAATAATAATAATAATAGAATGGGTGCGGTCAGTCTTCGTAAAGTTTGCAATGAACTGACTGCGACATCACATATATACGAATCCGTAATTTTCAAGCACATTGCCTTCTGCTACAAGCTTGTCTCTTCCTAGTCATCTAGTTTTTGTGATTGCAAGCAGCAATGACAAACACTCATTTCATTCCAGATATTTGTAACAGTTAACAGCTTTTCCACTGCATTAAAAAAGACCTTACCACAACTTTTAACACTGATGCATGTCATATAATAACCACTAATAATATTCTGTGATTTCTGCAGCTTTGCTCAAATGACTAATTTTGTAAGTAATGTGGAATTACTGAAGAGCTGTTAACATTATGAAGTGCTAGAACAGTTGTGTTTGTAGCATGCAGAGCCATTACATCATCAAGACACATTATAACATGCAGAGCCATTACATCATCAAGACATACTGTAACATGCAGAGCCATTACATCATCAAGACACACTGTAACATGCAGAGCCATTACATCATCAAGGCACACTGTAACATGAAGAACCGTTACATCATTAAGCCACACTGTAACATGTAGAGCCATTACATTATCAAGACACATTGTAACATGCAGAGCCATTACATCATCAAGACACACTGTAACATGCAGAGCCATTACATCATTAAGACATTTATCAAATAGCTAATTAATATCAATAAATTCTGTATAGAAAGTAGATCATGTAGGTACCTGCTTCAGAATTAGATCAAACATGAGAATAAAACAATTCAAGTTTGTTTCGTCATCATCACAGTCAAAATCAATGGTCCTCCTGCTAGGATGCCCAAAGTTTTTGAAAGGGCTGCGGAACGGACTACGGATGGGACTTTGAAAAGGGCTACGGAAAGGACTGGGGAATGGGCTGAGTGTATTGTGCTGCCCTCTTCTTCCTGGATCAGATGCCACACTTCCCTGTGGAAAGAAAAAAAAAACATACAAAGTTATATTAGTTTTTTTTCAGGTACACAATCTATGATAATTAGGTTAATTAGATTACCACATTACATTTCAGATTTAAGGCATACTGAAATACAAATAAAGCCTGCACACTGAAGGAACTGGAAAAATACACCTTAACAATCACTTTATTACAGTAAATAGTTCCAATTGTCCTGTTTTAAAGGCATGTTACTGTACTGTTCTTTACATAGGATCATAGGAAGTTACTAGACTATTGGCCTAAGGCCCTTACAAGCCTAGCCAAGAATTTAGCCCATGTTCCAACAGGTCAGCACCCTATGCCACTGTCCAGCAGGAATATACGCAGAATCCCAGAGGTATATTTTCTGTTCCCCATCCAGTTATCCAGGTTGCGCTTAAAAAGGTTTAATGAAGTACTCTGCTTTACGTGGAGAGGGAGTCTATTCCACAAAAGGGGGAGTCTCTGGGACACAAATCTGTCCTACCAACAAATGCTATTGATGTCACAGACCAGGTTTAGGTCTCGCATGTGGGTTACTCGAGTGGAGCTTGACTTGCAGATATGCAGCAGTCCCATCAGAGTGGGGTCTGAGATTGCTTTGCATGCCAGACAGAGGTCACCTCTGAGGAGTCTGTAGGAGACTAAGTAGAAGGACAGGGCTTTTAATCATTCTGTGTAGGGTACATGTTTTAGGCCCTGGATTCTCCGGGTGAGGAATCTCTGTGGTGTCTCCAGCTGCTGCATGTGCTTTGAGTGGTACATGCCGGAAGAGGCATTGTATTCAATAATCGGTCTTATAAGGGAAGAATACAGGGATGTTATGTCCACCTTATCCCTGGATGAGATACCCTTACTAATGAGGTGGGCCATGTAGAAAGCTTTCCGTACAATGGAGGCAATATGGTGGTCAAAAGTCAGTTTGCTATCAACCTGGGTTCCCAAGTCCCTCATGAGTGATGGCATGCTTATCACCTTATTACCAATGTGATAATTTGTGGGGATGTCATTCTCCCCAAAAAGGATAATGATACATTTTTGACATTCAATTTGAGGCCATGTTTCTAGCAACAGGCATTTGTTTGGGTGAGACCCACTTGGAGGATGTCCACATCACTAGGGGAATTGGTGACAGCACCCAGCTTGCAGTCATCTGCAAACTTGGTCAGCCATAGCCCACTAGATTTAGCCTGCACCTCTGAGAAGTATATCCCAAACAGCAGAGGCCCCAAGACCAATCCTTGGGGTACACTGCTTGTTATGAGTCTACTTCTTGAGGTGGCTTCCCCTATTTTGACTAGGTGGGTTATATCAGTGAGCCAGTTTGCTACTCATCTGGTAACATATGGATTTATGCATAATTGAGAGAGTTTATCTATTATACCAGAGTGGGGAATATTATTGAAGGCCTTTGGCCAGGTCAGGGAAGGTGGCATGCACCATCTTCCCCTCATCTATGGCCTTGCTGACTGTCTCAAAGAAGTCGACCAAATTTAACAGGCATGAACTCCCCCTGACAAAACCAAACTGTGGGGGATCAAGTGTCTGGAGGTTGCCAATGTCCTTGCTAATGAGGTCCATGATAATCCACTCCATGGCCTTGCAGATCAAGCTAGTTAGGCTAATGGGTCTATAATTTCCTGGATCAGTGAACGCTCCACCTTTGTGCAAAGAGATGACAGTAGCTGCCCTCTACTTGGCTGGGATGAAGCTGGTACTAAGGCTTTGGTTGAATAGGGTGCCTAATGGTGCTGCAAGTTCCTGCCTGAGTTCATGTAGGATGCAGCCTGGGATGTTGTCGGGTCCCATGGAGGCTGTATTTTTTGCCTTTGAGTGGGCAGTGATGACTTGCTCCCTAGAGATGAGGGGGGGGGGCAGGTACTGGGGATGTCCTATTTTACTGATGGGGGAGACAGAGGAGTGAAGTTTTCACTGAACCTGTCTGCCAGCAGGTTGACTGCTTCTACATGGTTTGTGTATGTGGTGTCCTTGACCACCAATTCTGAGCAGATCTTGGTGCTTCCCTTGGGACTGCGGACATATGTGAAGAAAGCCTTATGATTGTCTTTAGTACATGTGGCCAGTTTGGATTCGAAGTTTGCTTTGGAGGATTTCACTAGTGCTCTTATTTGCTTGTTCAGGTTAAGGAGAGATTGCTTCCAATTAGATACCTGTGCCTTCTTGGTCCTGGACAGCAATTTTTTCCTTTTATTATAGAGTTTATTTATTGTTGATGTCCACCAGACAGGTTTACTCTGCCTTGAGGAGGATGACTTCATCATGTTTGGTATTCCTGATTCCATGCAGCTATATAAATGTTCATATAGTACTTTGGTGAAAGTTTGGACATATGTGCCAGTTTGGGTGGAGTCGAAGGGGGCTCTGAAGCTGTTTATACCTTCCCTCAGGAGGTTGTAATCAGCTTTGGAGAAGTTTTTTTGTTTGACACTAGCTGGGGGGGGTGGGGGTCAGGGGAGATAGTGACTTTGAAAGTTACTGCTCTGTGGTTGGATCTTACCAGGAATGATGACACTGTAGGGATGCTACAGTGGCGATTCATGTTGGTTTTATTTTATTTTTTATTTTCCATTTTTTAACCAGGAAAGTCTGACTTGGAACGAAGCCAATTTTCAGCGGAGGCCCAGGGAGAAACACTCCAGATGCATATCTTTATAACATGGGTAGAAACCGGAGCACCTGGAGAAAACCCACATGAACACAGGGAGAACATGCAGACTCCACACAGAAGGCACCCCAGCTGATAATTGAACCGGAGAACCTCTTGCTGTGAGGTGACAATGCTACCACTGCACCACTGCACTGCCAATAATACCAAGTCCAAGATATTTTCACCTCTTGTGGTGGTGTCAGCCAACTGGTCCAAGGCAGCTGCATTGATGAAATGAAGGAATCTCTGGGAATTTGTGTTTTGGCATGAGTATTTCTTCCAATCTATGGTTGGATAGTTAAAATTGCCTAGGATCAGGGTAAAGGGTTGAATCTTGATAGATTTGAAGAGGTCCAGATAGGTGGAGTGGACATCTTGAGGCAAAGTTGGAGGCCTGTAGCTAGCTATGATTTGAATAGGGGTCTTGTCAATTGTTAACTGCACCTGGAGTATTTCCTGTGCATCGTACTGTGTGACCAGCCTAGAGGTGTGTATGTCTTTTATATATATTGCAACTCCACTTCTTTTGTTTTGCTGCCCACGGCTTGGAGTCTGAATGAATGATAGGCTGAGTATCCTGGTATGGCTGGAGTGCTCTCTGCAGCTTTGAACCAGGTTTCTGTGACTGCATAAATGTCAGCTTCTTCCAGGGTTAAGAATGCTTGCAATGAGTGTAGTTTCATGTTTAGACTCCTAGCGTTTAGCAGCATAACCCTTAATTTACGTTTTGATGAAATTTTCATGTTGGTAGTTTTGACCTCATGGCGCTGCCTAAAAAATGCACTATGGCAAAGGCAAAAGCCTTTGCCAGGAGCCTGAAGCCCAAGGGAGACAGATGCAGGCCATCTCTGGCAAAGCATCGTGGCTTGTCAGTCATGTCATCCCAGGCTGTCAGGTACTGGATCCCCATTGAATGACACCAGAAACTAAGCCAGTTGTTTGTTTGTCTTGAGGCATCATTTTGGGTGACAGTAGAATGCTGCTTAAAGCTAGGGACATACTTGCCCGGGACACATACTCAGCAAGCTTGATCATGTCTCTCTTCATATAGTCCAGGGAGGTACGTCTCAAGTCATTCACTCCAACATGGACTATGACAGAGTCATAACAGTACCTGTTGAGAGACTTGCATGCACTGGTGATATGGTGAATTCTGGTACCCGACAAATAAATAACCGTGACTTTATCCTTATCCAGCCTGGTGAGGGGCACATCTGTCTGTCTCACAATGGAGTCTCCTATGACTAATATGTTGGGTTTATATTTAGGCCTTAGTGGTTGTGAGATACAGGTGTGTGGACTATGTGTGGTATGTGGTGTGGTGGGCAGTGGAGTTTGTGGACATTTATGCCTCAGAGGTCTCTTTTGTTTGGGTATGCTTTTGTTGAGGGCCTCTGCATATCTGGGAGTGTGTTGTGTAGGTGTGGGTGGTGTTTGAGGTGTGGTGTGCATGTTGCCAACCTTCTCAGTGCCCAATATACTAGTTTGTGGGGGACAGAGCAATGACACTAGGTGCTTGATGTGTTTGCATCTCTCACAAATTGTAGTAGAGGGTTGTCCCTATCCATGAGGCAGTTGCTACACTGTCTCGAGGGTAAAGGGAGGAAAGTCTACGAGTAGTACTACTAGATGATCACAAGACATCTGCAGCAGCTGGAAAGGCCACAGAAGTACCTCACAAAGAGAATTACTGGCCTCAAACAAATGCCCTACACTGACCACCTCAAAAAACTCCAGCTTTACTCCGTAACATATCGCCTACTCCGAGGTGATCTCTGCCTAACATATAAAGCTATGTCAAACCCAGAGCTGTTGGACATGCTACCCCTAAAGAAATCCCAATCCCTCCAAGCTACATGCTCTAGGGACCTAAACCTTGTCACCACAATAAACAGGACACGCTGAAGGGATAGATTCCTGTCCCAGAGACTTCCTATACTCTGGAACAAGCTACCCATCTATGTCAAGCAAAGTTCTTCATTAGCACTCTTCAAGAAAAATCTTGATGAGTGGATGGGAAATAGGAAATGCACCCCGGGGATCACTTCTGTGTCTCTGCTGGACAGTGGCACAGGAAAATAACTTTCTTGGGTGGCATAAGCTATGGTACCTTGCTGGCTAGTCTTACGTTGGCCCTTGGGCCGATAGCCTAGTACCTACCTATGAACCTATGATAACACAAGTGCTACTAAGGGAAAACCTGTAGCTAGAATACCTCAAAAAGGGTATAAAACCATGCAGCTGAACCTCTGGATGAAGCAGACCTGTATCTAGACTATGCTACTCAATTTTAAGGATAAGAACTCAGTAAGAAAATACTCATAATGAAGCAAAGATTAATCACTTATAGTCAAAAGAATAGAACTCACAGTATGAAAAAATAGTTTAACAGCAACAAAATGCAGTAAAATGCAGTTAAACAGTAATGAATTGCAGTAGATGGCAATGAAATATAATCAGTAGATTGCTTTGATACAGTAGCTCATAAATCACAACAGTAACAGACAGCACAAATAAAGCAGCGAGTCATGTTTTTTTGCCTGTTTTTACTAGTTATTGCTTATTCTAGATATTTATAGCACTTTTTATTGTCTGCTGCATACTTTTTACTGTATTTTATAGCTATAAACTAATCTGCATGGTTGTACTAAAACTGTCTGCCTCACAGGGCCTGATAAATAAGGTTTTTACTGTCACACGGTTTCTAATTTTTTTCTAGCTAGTTTCACTGTGTGTAAGGTTGTTGTTGTTGTCTTTCGGCTTTTCCCGGTTAGGGATTGCCACAGTGGAACTCCGGTCCGCTAATGACCGGCAGTAAATTTTCATGGTGCCGAGTTGCCAGCTCGACGCCCAACCTTCAACGAAGGCACGCCCATTCACGCATGTCTTTCGGAACGTCACTCGACCTGCGGGGAGGACATGCAGACTCCACACAGAAGGCACTCCCCACACACTAGCTGAGAATTGAATGGGAGAACCTCTTGCTGTGAGGCAACAACGCTACCACTGCACCACCGCGGAATTTGATTCACTGTGTGTAAGGTATTAACTGGAAATTTTCTTTATTTCTTAAACATCGGTTGTTTGTTCTGAGTTCCTGCCAAGGAGTGTATCATATAACTGATTTAGTTTCCCACCCTCCCTCCATATTGGTATCTTGTTTTTATACTTGGTGGCTTTGCAGTTGCCCACCCCCTACTGTAAATTTGATCTGGGACACTCCTCCCAGTCAAGTGTCATTAGCTTATTCTACCTAATACAGAGAGAACATTTGAGAAGGCCACTCCACTTGGTTTCTTAACGTTGAAGTATTTCTGTTCCTCCTTTCTCCCTTTCCAATTTACTAAAAAAAAAATCTACCATTGCTAGAATCTCCTTGTGTTCTGAGTGAGTGTGCTTCTCAAACAATCTGGAAATATAGAGCTGATAAGTATATTTTTTGGTACTTTTTAACTGTTCAGAGTTGAATAAAGCAATAACTGAATTCAGTTCAGAATACCGTTTGAATAAATTGCATTTATTTAAACTGTATTTGCTTTAATATTGCTACAACTCAAGCATTCTAGCTTGCACTGCATTTGAATTGTTTTTAGTGCTGTTTTAACTGCTCTTCTGTAAAAAAAAAAAAAAAAAAAAAGTTCTAAGCTTGTTTCCTGCCTTTCCTGTAACTAGTCTAGTCCACATACAGCTTTGACAGATTTACTGTATCCAGGACTGTTTGTAAGCTTCTGAGCCCTCCCCCCCAAAGCCTTTCTGTGTTGGATGGAAGCCTTCTAGCTTATCAGTGGGAGTGATAAGAACTAGGTAGCCTATCTACCCACAAGAGGAGTGGTTTCTGGCCCAGAAATTATAGTTTATTGGCCGTTAGAACAGTTTTTCCATCTCTTTCAACTTTCTGGATTAAAAGCCTGCGTTTACGCTTGTCTCCCACCTTTCCTGTAACTAGTCTAGTCCAGATACAGATTTGCTGTATCCAGGACTGTTTGTAAGCTTCTGAGCGGTGCCACAAATTCTGCTCTTCAATTTTTCCCTTAGATCTGCCAGTTCTCTCCTCTCCTGCACTTTTACTAGCTTATTAGTCTAGCACTTTACCAGACTTCTTATAATAATTATTGTAGCACACAAAAGTGCTACCAGCACTAAACGTTCTACAAGGAAATAGCTCCAGTACTTATTATTAATTCCCACTGCTCCAGGCATGTCTAAAGGTCAGTTCCCTGTGCTTTTTCCTATTAACCTGATGAACTTGGGCATCCTGAGGCAATGCAGCAACTGTCTCACGTACACTGACAACCCTCTCCTCTTATCTCTTACCTCTCAACACTCAGACTTGCGAGAGATGCACTTGTATATCCAAATTGGAAGCCATGCACTCTCTAGCCAAGACTGAAATAGCTGGTCAAGAGGAGAAGGTCAACACTTGCACCACACGACATGGAACACATAGCCCTCCAGAACACACACCAGCACTGCCTTCACATAAAAACATAAACCAAACACCCACCTTTGCTGAGGCTCTCAATAAAAATCTACCCAAACAGCAGAGACCTGCAAGGCAGAAACACACTCGACCACCGCAACACAACACTAATCATGAGACACATAACTCTCCTAAACAGTGTGCCACTCAACCAAAGCCCCTAAGGCAGAACAGCATGCCCAACACGCTAGTCATAGGTGACTCAATAGTGAGGCACACTGATGTCCCACTCATTAGGTTGAATAAGGAGAAAGTAACAGTCAGCTGCCTGTCAGGTGCCAGGATCCACCACAAAACGCATGCACTCAGGTCCCTCAACAACAGGTACAAATATGACTCTGTCATTGTATATGTGGGTGTGAATGACCTGAGACATACCACCTTGGACTCCATGAAAAGAGACATGAAGGAGCTCTCGGATTATGTAGCCCAGGCGGGTATGACCCTAGCCCTGAGCAGCATCCTACCATTACCCAGAATGATACCACAATACAAGCAGAAAATGACTGATTTCAACAACTGGCTAAGTTTCTGGTGTCATTCCAAGGGGATTCAGTATCTGTCTGCCTGGCATGACATGATTGACAGACCTCGATGCTTTGCCAGAGATGGCCTGCATCTGTCACCCCTGGGCTTCTGGATACTACCCAAAGCTCTTGCCACCCATATAGTGCCTTTTTTAGGCTGTGTTCCAAAGAGCAAATTACCACCATTACAGCTACAAACAGATGCAATCTGAGGGTCATGCTGCTCAATGCTAGAAGTCTAAATCTCAAAATGCCCTCACTCAAAGCACTCCTTAAAATGGAGAACATCGACATTTGTAGTGTAACAGAGACCTGGTTCAAAGCAGCAGAAAGCACCCCTACACTACCAGGCTATAACTCATTCCACACCTTTCAGTCCCAAAACTTGGACCAAAGCTCCAAAGGTGGTGGTGTTTCCATATTCATAAAGGATGCACACACCTCCAGACTGGTAGCCCAACATAACGCATCAGAGATACTTCAGGTACAGCTAACATTGGGTAAGACAGCGATTCATGTCATAGCCTGCTACAGGTCACCAACCATGTCCCAAGACTCACACTCCACGTTCCTAAGCACCCTGGAGAATATTAGGGTCCAACCTAACACTCATACTGGGTGACTTCAACTACCCCTCCATTAACTGGGAAAACTACTCATGTACCAATGCACTTGCCCAACGTTTCCTGGAATTCATTAATTCCATTGCCCTGGACCAGCTTGTTCTTACCCCCACTAGAGGTAGCAACATCCTTGACCTGGTCATTATTAACATGGGCAACTGTTGCTCTACACCAATATCAACTCTTCCCTGGTTATATCCAACCACAAACTAATCACCTTGGAAATCCACATCCGTCCCACCCCCTCGCAAAGCTAACCACCATGAAAGACTTCTCCAAAGCTAACTTTGGGCTTCTAAAAACAGATGTGGCTAACTTCATGGCACCCATGCAAATGGAGAATAGTTTCATGACCGCAGAATCATACACAAATGCACTGTACGAACACGTAAACAAATGCATGGATCTCACCATACCCAATAGAACTAAGACGCTCTCCTCCAAAAAAAAGGAAGCCAATCTGGTGGTCCCCTGCCATAAACAAACTCTATAACAGAAGGAAGAAACTGATGCAGAATAAGGTGAAGTCCCAGAACTGGAAAAACTCCCTTATCAGCCTCAACAAAAAGTTGAGATCCCTCATCAAATCCTCTAAAGCTAGCTATGAAAACAGAATTGCAGCAGATAGTAAAGACAACCACAAGGCCTGCTACAGTTATGTAAAGAGTCTTCATGGCAATACCCAGATTTGCTCTGAATTACTGCACAATGATACCTCCTATACAGAGCCAACAGATATTGCCAATACACTGGCTGACAGATTCAGTGCCAACTTTACCCCTCTCCCCCCCCCCCAAAGGACCAATCACAATACCAGTAGATTGCCAGGCACCCAGTATTACTGCTGCACAGGTTAAAACAGCACTGTCCAAAGCCAAGAATACAACTTCTACGGGACCTGACAATATCCCTAGTTGTGTTCTACATGAACTATAGAGTGAACTGGCACCACACCTGTGTGCCCTGTTCAATCACAGCCTCACCTCAGGCTTTGTCCCTGCCAAATGGTGCACTGCTACAGTCATCCCTCTCCACAAAGGAGGTGCGACTACAGACCCTGGGAACTATCACCCCATTAGCCTGATGAGTCTGATATGCAAAACTATGGAAAGCATCTTCATGGACCTAATAAACAAGGATATAGGGATCCCACACAGTTTGGTTTTGTGAAGGGTAAATCATGCCTTCTCAACCTGGTCAACTTCTTTGACTTAGTCAACAGAGGTGTGGATGAAGGCAAGATGGTTCATACAGCCTACCTTGATCTGGCCAAGGCCTCTGATACTATTCCCCACTCAGGAATCTTAGAAAAACTCACTAAGCTAGACATCAACCCCTGTATCTCTAGGTGGGTTGCAAACTGGCTCACAGAGAGAACCCACAGTGTGAAAGCAGCTGACTCCAAGTCAGACTGCTGACCAGTCACAAGTGGAGTCCCACAAGGTTCAGTCCTGGGTCGTCTCCTGTTTGGTATCTACTTCTCTGAAGTACAGGCCAACATGAAATGACTCTGGCTGACAAAGTTCACAAATTACTGCAAGTTGGGAGATATTATTAACTCCCCAAGTGATGTTGACATCCTGCAGAAAAGCCTCATGAGACCAATGACTGGTGTCACAACCATGGCCTTAAGCTTAATGCCAAAAAATGTGTCGTCATTCCCTTTGGGAAAAACCTGAGTTCCCATGAATTACCACATTGATGGTAGTCCACTGAACACAAAAGGCATTATAAGATGTCTGGGAACACAGATTAACAGCAACCTCTCTTTTGACCACCACATTGCCACTGTGGTCAGGAAGTCCTATGTGACACATCTCATTACTAAAGGTTTTGCATCCAGAAAGAAAGAGGTCATTGTCTCCCTCTGCTCTTCCCTCATTAGGCCAATCATCGAGAACAACACCCCATTTGGCATGCACCTCACTAGACATCTACAACAACCGGAGAGGCCACAAAAGTACCTCACAAAGATTATCCTAGGCCTTAAACAGTTGTCCTATATGGACAGACTCAAAAAACTCCAACTATTCTCTGTCTCATATTGCCTACTTAGAGACAATCTCTGCTTGACTTACAAAGCCATATCTGACCCAGCTCTGTTAGAAATGTACATCTAAAGAAATCCCAATCCCTCTGCACAACACACTCCAAAGACAGACCTCAACCTCATTACCATAATCAACAGAGCATGCTGGAGGAACAGGTTCATAACCCAGAGGCTGCCCATGCTATGGAATAGACTTCCCATACATGTCAGAGCATCTCACTGGTCCTCTTAAAGAGAAATCTTGATGAGTAGATGGGAAATAGAAAATTCATCCCTGGGATCACTCCAGTGGCTCTACTCAACAGAGGCACTGGAAACTAATGTCAGGTGGCACGATGCCAGGGTAATCATATGGGCTTGGCTTGTAAAGGCTCCAGGGCCATTAGCCTAGTACACACCTATGAACATATTCAGTAGAATACTGTCATCAACTTGGTGAGGCTACCAACAAGCAGTAATAAATATGGCAAACTAAATGCAAATGAACTCCTAAGCACAAGCAGCAAAATGAATTAGAAAGAGGTACAGGTATTTTTTTTTTTATTTTAGTAGAAAGTGAAGAGACAGAAGATAATGACATAATTCAAGGTTCAGAAGCTAAAGGGATGGGCCTTTACTAAGTTCTCACTATAAACAGTAAAATGAGCTGATATAATGTGACTCAGGGGAGTGTCCAGTATCAACTTTATACTAGAGCTGGGCAACTCAAAGCTACCCAAGACTTAAGACCACCACAACAGCTGCGCAGGTGGGAGGGACAAAAACAGTTGCACATATTACAGAGATATAAAGTAAAACAGAAGTGCAGAAAACAGTTAAAAATAAGCACTTATATTTTCCAATATCACAGCACAGCAAATGGCAGAATGGCTCTATCTGCAGCTTTTAACAGCTTGAGCAAATAAGTACAACTGGTTTAAAACACTGGCTATTAAAGGCAGAGAAACAGAAGCCAGCCCAATTATCCAATCAAAAATAATAGTGTTTCAGGAATGCTTTTAGCTAGATCAAACTAGACTGATTCTTTCTGCCACAGAGAAAACAGCTAGGCCTCTCTAGACAAAAGATTTCACTACAAGCTAAAAAGGCACAAACAGTAACAGATATTCAGCTCTAACAAACAAATAAGGAGACTAAAAACAGTTGCACAGATTACACAGATATACAGTAAAACATAAGCGCAGAAAACAGTTGAAATTAAGCACTTATCTTTTTCCAATATCACATCAGAGAAAATGGCAGAAGGCCTCTCACTGCAGCTTTGAACAGCTTGAGCAAAATGTGCAACTGGTTTAAAACACTGGCTATTAAAGGTAGAGAAACATAAACTAACCCGATTATCCAATCAAAAATAACAGTGTTGCAGGAATGCTGTTAGCTAGATCAAACTAGACTGATTATTTTTGCCACAAAGAAAACATTTAGGCCTCTCTAGACAAAATATTTCACTACAATCTCAAAAGGTCACAAACAGTAATACATATTTAGCTCTAACAGACAAAAAATGGAGAGTAAAAACAGTTGCACAGATCACACAGATATACACTAAAATAGAAATGCAGAAAACAGCTGAAAATAAGCACTTATCTTTTTCCAATATCACAGCAGAGCAAATGGCAGAAAGCCTCTTCACTGCAGGTTTGAACAGCTTGAACAAATATGTACAACTGGTATAAAACACTGGCTATTAAAGGCAATGAGACAGAAACCAGTCCAATTATCCAATCAAAAATTACAGCGGTGCAGGAATGTTTTTAGCTAGATCAAACTAGACTGACTCTTTCTGCCACAGAGAAAACAGCTAGGTATCTCTAGACAAAATATTTCACTACAAGCTAAAAAGTTCACAAACAGTAACAGATATTCAGCACTAACAGACAAAAAAGGAGACTAAAAACAGTTGCACATATTACACAGAGATATACAGTAAAACAGAAGTGCAGAAAACAGTTGAAAATAAGCACTTATCTTTTTCCAATATCACAGCAGTAGGCTTCTCACTGCAGCTTTGAACAGCTTGAGCAAATAAGTACAACTGGTTTAAAACACTGGCTATTAAAGGCAGAGGAACAGAAACCAGACCAATTATCCAATCAAAAATAACAGCGTTGCAGGAATGCTTTTAGCTAGATCAAACTAGACTGATTCTTTCTGCCACAAAGAAAACAACTAGGCCTCTCTAGACAAAAAATTTCACTACAAACTAAAAATGTCACAAACAGTAACAGATATTCAGCTCTAACAGACAAAAAAGGAGATAAAACAGTTGCACAGATTACACCGATATGCAGTAAAACAGAAGGGCAGAAGAACAGCTGCAAGTTAAAGAACTAAAATACTTAGACCAACACAGATTGAAGAAAAGATTTTGGCAAGACCTGTCAGAGCTGATATTATTGTCACTTAGTAAAACAGACTTAATCCAAGGTGAAGGCCATGGCATACTGCAAAATGATCGCATTAACAGGATAATGCACCCCTTAGACTTCTTAAAGGTAAAGAAGAGATCCATGTAAGACTATAAATAAAATAACACAATATCTTCTTCCAGCTGAGGTAGTAAGGAAAGACCAAGGAATACTGGAACAAACAATAGCCAGATGAAAGACATAAAGAAATAAATAAGAAAAGTAAGGAATAAATATAAGTGATTTGAAAGAAAATGTAAAGCCACTCAAGGCAGCAAAATGATTACAGTGGGACAAAGAAACCAGAAATATATGAACAATAGAAAAAAAACAACCTATCAATAAATAATACAGAATAAGAGGATGTGTGTGTGAGTTAAGTAAAAATGACCTGCATTGATTAGTATTAAATAAAGGAAAAAGAGAGAACATGAAAATCTGGAAGTCAATTATAACACAGAATTGCTGTTCTTGCTTTGGCCATGGATGTGCAAATGTGGAGCTACTATATATTGACAATGGGTTGTGGGGACAAAGCTGCCACACTGGAAGCCCCCTCATAAATACATTTGACTGCACGTTTAGTTAGTGAAGTGGTTGCAACATTGTGTTAACAGCATGCCAGGTGGAAAGATACAGGCTTTCTTTTTATTTTGTATGGATAGCTTAATTTCTTTTAAACTTATAGTTATAATTAGCTATATGGGCATTTCTTGGGGACTAGTAATGTATCCTGATCTAGCTGTGTTTTTGATGGTTTGTGTTTTTGTGACTGCTGTTTTCCAGTATTGAAGTAGTAACTTTTTGTTTGATTATGTCGATGTCTCCTGAGTCAGCTATTGATATTTTGGAATATACTCATGTATATGTAGATAGATACACAGTTAGACAGATATGTATATGTATCTGTGTGTGTGTGTGTGTATATA